>NC_056729.1:1943663847-1943708847 GCF_019279795.1 Protopterus annectens | reverse complement strand
GGTAAAGCACCCCCAGTTTATAGTGAGTATCGAGTATATTTGCCCAATTTAAGTTGCTCATCTAGGTTTCACCCTAGTATTCTGGTTTGTGAGACTATTTCTAGTTGTACATTTCATGAGCAGATTATTTTTAAAGCTGGAGTTTTTGTCTGTGTATGATCTAGGAATAAAGAGAAATATTTTAGTTGTATTGGGTTTAGGATTAGTTTGGAGTGAAATACTTATATTTCTATACAGATGAATAATTCCTGACGGCTGGTTTGTAGGGATGGTGGGGAGGAAAATTACCAGATTACAGCAACATTATCTGCATAATCAATCAATGTTGCATTAACTAAGGAAGAAGCTGGTATTGCTGAGTTGATGAGGAAAGTTGTTGTTGTTATTGTTGTTTTGTCATTTAGTCAAGTGTGACTCTTCTTGGTCTCTTGTACTTTAGTACAGAGTGTAATTATCAGCTACTGCATCTGTAAGTTGTTGCAAATTCATATCCATTATGCCATCAATGTCGTCCACCTATATTAGTCTTTCCTGAACTCTTTTGCCTTTGTCTTCAACCTTTCCCATCATCAGTGTCTTCGCTAATAGCTCTAGTCTTTGCAGTTTGAGGCCAAAGTATTTGAGTGCTAGTTTTACGATCAGACCTTCCAGTCAACAGTTTGAGTTCATTTCCCCAAGTTATTTATTGATTTGATCTTCTTGCAGTCCTCATAATTCTAAAAAGATTTCTCCAATAATGCAGGTGTGTGTGTGTGTGTGTGTGTGTGTGTGTGTGTGTGTGTGTGCACACATGTGTGTGCGTGTATGTGTGTGTGTGTGTGTGTGTGTGTGTGTGTGTGTGTGTGTGTGTGTGTGTGTGTGTGTGTGTGTGTAATATAGCAATAACCCACGCCCAGAAGTGGGTTACTGCTATTATACAATGACATTATTTAAGAAAATAAATAATTACTTTTCTTAAATAATGGCATTGTATAATGCCTCTTTGCTGCCCTTCCGCAGCTGTCTGGTGTTCCGCGGCAGTTCTGATGTACTGCGCATGCCTACGCAGTACATCAGAGCTGTGGGCAAAAGCAACGGAGAACGCAAGATCTCCGTTGCTTTTTACTGTCTCGCTATATTAAATGGGTTTAACATAGCGAGACAGCTTTAAAATAAGTAACGGAGATCTCTGTTGCTTATTTTAAAGCTGTATTGCTATGTTTAACTCATTTTACATAGCGGGACAGGTTAAAAGCAACGGAGATCGCAAGATCTCCGTTGCTTTTTACACACTGTGTCACTATGTTAAAGGAGTTTAACATAGCGAGACAGCTTTAAAAAAAGCAACGGATATCTGCGTTGCTTTTTTTAAATCTGTGTCGCTATGTTAAACTCTTTTAACATAGCGAGACAGTGTTTTATACTAACAGAAAAAGTCCGGGCGACCGGACCTTTTTCCGTTAGTATATTGAGGGATTTACAACGGGCACGCTGGTTGGGCTGGCCAATCAGCGTGCACGTTTTAGAGGAGGCATTGTATAATACTAGATAATCTAGAGTAAAAAATTCCAAAACTTCCTCCAACTAAGTAAAACTGTACACAACTGAGCAAGACAATGTACGAAGTACAAAGTCCCTCTGTTGAAAAGCCAGTCAACAGTTTGAGTTCATTTTCCTAAGTTATTTATTGATTTGATCTTCTTGCAGTCCTCATAATTCTAAAAAGATTTCTCCAATAATGTAGGTGTGTGTGTGTGTGTGTGTGTGTGTGTGTGTGTGTGTGTGTGTGTGTGTGTGTGTGTGTGTGTGTGTGTGTTCATGTGTTTGTGTGTGTGTGTAATACTGGATAATCTGTTGTAAAAAATTCCAAATTTCCTCCGACTAAGTAAAACTGTACACAACTGAGCAATGCAATGTACGAAGTACAAAGTCCCTCTGTTGAAAAGAAGTGTCATGGTCCGATAACATAAACAACACTCACTTTATTGAACAATTAAAAGTTAGATTAAGCACTTTCATCCACATCAAACTGTGGACTTCATCAGAATGATTCTAACTTTGTTCTGTTCATTTAAATTACTATAAAGCACCAATGGGATACTAGAAACAAATTTAATAGACATTATACAGTTTTAAAAATACAAAATCATATAATCTAATAAAGTGGTTTATAAAACAATGTCATTATACTACATTATTATTATATAAAATGCTTAAATGTCCATCTATTCTTAAATAAATACAATATTTTGTTTATATTAACAATAATTGAAAGGTTGAATAAAAACATATCCTAACCCATATATTCATGAAAATTCTGCTCCCCATCTGTGACAAAGACTTAATCTACAATCTAGCCTGTAGCACTGGTTTGATGGATATATTATTGTTCAAATCAGAGGCAATAGTGGCATTTAGCAACAGTTGCTACCTGACTTCTTTTCCCCCAATGATGCTTTAATGCTTCCTCCCTTCGGATTCAGTATTATCTGTTCTATTATTCCAAACTTAAATGTACTACACTTAGTACTCTTTTGCAAGTGCCTGTAAAGTGCATACTACTGTCCTTTCTTTTTATGTAATACAGGTGGTCATAAATCCTATTTTTAAAACTCCTGTCAGTATTTCCACTATAAAATCCTGGGCAGTTTGTGCATTTAGCTACATATATAACATGCTTGGTTTCAGTCTTGCTAATGTCCTCTAGCTTAATATTTTCTTCTTCCAATACAGCATGACATTGTTTACAATTCCCACATGTCCTAGTATGATCATTTCTGGAATCATAACCTTCTAAAAAGCTACCTTTCTCAAACCTATTCTTTAAATTATAGTCTGTCTTATATACAAATATTGGGGCTTGCTCCAATTTCTTCTACACTTCATCATCACATTTTGAAATGTTCCAATTCTTCTTTATAATGTCCCTAACATATCGTACATGTGTGATAAATTCTAATAAGCATGCTGTACTATATCCTTCATCTTTTGAATCTTTTATACACGGACCAATATCAACTAGATTAGTACCTAACATAGGCTTATATTTGTTACCCCATTCCTTCTTAACATATCCAGTTATAACTTCAAACAAGGCCATAGGGTATCCTCTGTCCTTAAATAAATCTCCTATAAAGTCCATTTCCTGCAACATTTCATCATATTCAGACATCATGGCAGCTCATATACACTGTCCTTTAAGTGTGCTTCTCTTTTGGCTTATGGGATGACAACTAGAAAATTCCAGATATGAATTAGTAAACTTATCTTTTCTGTGTATCCTGAAATTAATTTGCTGAATATGATATATAAGCATCCAAACAGCCTTTTGTGTTACAATTGAAGGTGAACTTTAAATAGTCTCATTTAAATAACTCACAAACTTGCTAGCCTCCGCTATTGTACCATCCCACAAGATAAACATTTCATCCAGAAACCTGATATAACACATAATGCTTTTATCATAATTACTATTAAAAACATACTGGTTTTCCCAATGTAGTAGGACTAAGTTGGCAAATATGGGGGTGCATGCTGCACCCATTGCAATGCCTTTGTTTTGCCAATAATGTTCACCTTCAAAGTAAAGTTATTATCTAAAACTATCATCATAGACTCCATTATAAGACTAACTTTATCCTAGTCATAACCTGCATACTTTCTTATACTGTTGCAAAATCTTTCGAGCCATTCTTCCTTAGGGATACATGGAAATAGAGCTACAACGTCTATGGTCAAGAATAATAGCCCTTGTTTCCAAATACTAGGTTTCAAATGACTTAGAAAGTTCCAAGAATATTTGATTATATGTAGGACTTTTCCGTAAATATGTTTGGGTCATCTATCAATAACTACACCAAATGTGAAGGTTTTGGATTTGCTACCCGATATTATTGGGCGAAAGGGGGAGGGGTCGAACATATCCTTATGTATTTTAGGAATAACCACAATTGTGGCTAACACTGGATGGTCTAATCTTAAAAAATTGGAAATGTCAGAGGTAATCCTATCCTCTAAGCAAGTGAAATAGTACTAGAGTCCAGTACCAGCTCCATAAATGAATGCTGATCATATGCTCAGTATGTGATGATCTGTACAATTGTTACATTGGAGACAAGATTTTTTTATTTTAGTCTTCAACTTTGAGTCTTTTTTTTTTTTTGCTCTTCAGCTACAGTTCTGAGATAATCATGCTGATTTAGTCTCAAGTAAGTGTGATATCCTGCACAAACTGGAGAAATTCTCTGCTTCTCTGGTGAATTTGAAGCAAATGGGATGAAAATCAACAGCTTTAACTCAGAAGCAATGATTCTGCCCCAAAAAAGTTTGGACTCTTATCTGCAGGTGAGGGTGGGGTTCAAGGTGGGATTTGTATAATGCTTGCCCTTTTTTTTTTATGAAAGAGATCCTGGAGCTTGAAAGGAAACCTTAAACCTTCCATAATAGCAATAGAGGTGGCAGATTTTGTTCTACCAAAACAGGGTCAGGCTATATTCTCTCCCATAGGATAAAGGCCTATATATCTGATACACACAGACACAAATATATTAGTTAAGATCCTGACAAGTAAACTGGAAATGGCCCTCAATATGTTGATCTGTCCTATATACCAGGGTTTTATTTATGACAGGCAAGGTGGGCCGCAGCCCATCAGGCTATAGCTAAACATTACACAGATAAGTAACGTCTCTGAAACTCTGATAGCAGCATACTTTTTAAAAAACTTTTGATTCTTATCTTGGGTCGTGGAAGATATATCTTTGAAATCTGAGTTTGTTGAATAGTGCGATATCTTATTCTGTTGTTTAAATCATCCTGTGTGATGTTGTCTGTTATTTTTTGTCATACTTACATTTTTTCGTATTACATTTGTTTTACTTTTGTTTAATAAAATTAATATTTATTAGAAAGATTTATAAAGTAGATAAATAAACAAACAAACAAATGCATAAATAAAGAAAAGAGATAACAGATTGATGGTTATCATAGATATGGTACATAGTTAGAAGGACTACCATTGAGTATATGTGATGCATGGAGATGAAGGCTTGTTGTGAAAGAAAATATCGGGCCATTTTCCTTCTTAAAAAAGCTACGTCTCCATTTTCAAAATGTTTATCTTATTCTTAGGAGCTACAGTCAGTTAGTTACATTGACAGGTAAAACAATGGTAATACTTAAAGAGGAATGTGATGGTGCACGGGGGTGAAGAAGGATAAAAACGGTCTTGTTTTGAAGAGTGTTAGAAGAAAAAGGCTATGGCATCATTTTAAGAGTGCAGAAGAATTCAGCAGAAGTTAATTTACTTTATTCATGACCACTGTTGTTCATGGTGTTTAATTTTTAATTTGCACTTGATTCAGTGTGGAAGATTTTAGGGCAAGCAGAGACAAATAAAACAGACAATGCTTTTATTCATGAAGGAACATACTTGCTAGTACACTGTGGAAATTAGACAATTGCTCATTTTACTGTGCTTTTTACATCTATATTTTACCATATTCAGTATTATTTATTAACTTAGTTTTTCTTATTTGTAATGCAATTCTAATATTCAGAGTTCAGTAGAAACTATATTGAATGTCTTTTATAAAACTGAGACTGGTAGCGTATATCATAGTTGAATAGTGGAAGAGTTACATACATGACAGCCTTGAGTTGTGGGGGATGCCTTAACTAAATAACTTGTAGGTTAATGATTTAGTATGTGTCCAATAAGCTTTAAGTAATTCAGTGTAAACTGTCATGAAATAAACAGCTGCTACTAA
The DNA here is from genome assembly GCF_019279795.1 of Protopterus annectens. NCBI lineage: Eukaryota > Metazoa > Chordata > Ceratodontiformes > Protopteridae > Protopterus > Protopterus annectens. Next base: position 1,943,703,100 of record NC_056729.1, on the reverse strand, counting down.
ACACGAATAATGTGATGGTATATAGATCGGTGGTGAAGATATGGACAGGTGGTGAAGATAAGATTCGTAGACATCAGCTGCATGAAGAGTAAGATATTGAGAGACAAAGACAGTTCCTATTTACCACAGAAAATCATTGCTGATCCAGTTTTCTAAGTGTACACTGACAAGATTTCTTTGATGTGAAAAATTATTTGAGTTAATGTGACTATGGAGTGTCTCATGCATATGGAGGATGGAAGGGCTTGCATACAACATCAGGAAGTGCAAGAGATACCCTTTCTGTGTTTCAGGCATTACTTTTCAGTGTTTTGGTTTCAAAATATTCTGAACTCTGAGGTTCCAAAACAAAACCAGTTGTTTAACTGAAAGGACTGATTATTGAATATAGTAACTATCATGTGGTACCAGACTAAATCTGACTCTTATCTTTCAGTTAGCCATATTTCTATAGGTAACAAAAACCCAAATGATGCGTGTATATATATATATATATATATATATATATATATATATATATATATATACACATGCAATAGAAAAGGAATTTTAATTACATGAATGGAACTTAACTTACAAACTGCTCTAATGTAAATGCTCATTACTGACATGCAACTGAGGATAAGAGAAAGTGATTCAGGAGCAAATCAGCAACTTGAAGATCACAAATCTTGTTATTATGTTGTATGAAATAATACATGAAATACAAGATTTCAAAATAGTTTTTTCAAGTAAACACTTTTCAATTAAAGATGTTTTTCTTGTGTAGAACTTTTGGACAAAAGCACAAAAGAAACTATTTATAGTTGGAGCTGATACTGATGTTCTATTCCTTTTTTGGTTTAGATTACTTCTGAATCTCGTGGTGCTTTTGCCAAGAGACACTACACTAGTATATGGTGATGTGGTTTGGAAAGTGTGCTCAAGAGTGGAAGGGAAGAGAATGAGCAAAATGAATAAGGATAAGCTGAGAAAGAAAAGGAGTTGAGTGTCATAATAATGATGTACCACACCGACTGCCTAAACTAACCAAAGAGAGCCTGATTCTGAACACCATAATAATGAGTTACCATTCCAATCGCCGAAACTCACCAAAGAGAGCCTGATTCTGAGCATCATTATAATTATCTACCATACAGATCACCTAAACTAACCAAAGTGAGCCTGATTCCGAACACCATAATAATGAGTTACCATTCCAATCGCCAAAACTCACCAAAGAGAGCCTGATTTGAGCATCATTATAATTATGTACCATACAGATCACCTAAACTAACCAAAGTGAGCCTGATTCCGAACACCATAATAATGAGTTACCATTCCAATGCGAAACTCACCAAAGAGAGCCTGATTCTGAGCATCATTATAATTATGTACCATACAGATCACCTAAACTAACCAAAGTGAGCCTGATTCCGAACACCATAATAATGAGTTACCATTCCAATCGCCGAAACTCACCAAAGAGAGCCTGATTCTGAGCATCATTATAATTATGTACCATACAGATCACCTAAACTAACCAAAGTGAGCCTGATTCCGAACACCATAATAATGAGTTACCATTCCAATTGCCGAAACTCACCAAAGAGAGCCTGATTCTGAGCATCATTATAATAATGTACCCTACAGATCACCTAAACTAACCAAAGAGAGCCTGATTCCGAACATATAATAATGAGTTACCATTCCAGTCGCCGAAACTCACCAAAGAAAGCCTGATTCTGAACACCATAATAATGAGTTACCATTCCAGTCGCCGAAACTCACCAAAGAAAGGCTGATTCTGAGCATCATTATAATGATGTACCATACAGATCACCAAAACTAACCAAAGAGCGCCTGATTCTGAACACCATAATAATGAGTTACCATTCCAGTTGCTGAAACTACCCAAAGAGAGCCTGTTTCCAAGCATCATAATAATGATGATGTACCATACCAGACACCTAAACTAACTAAAGAGAGCCTGATTCTAAGCATCATAATAATGACGTACCATACCAGTCACCTAAACTAACTAAAGAGAGCCTGATTCTGAGCATCATAATAATGATGTAACATACCAGTCACCTAAACTAACTGAAGAGAGCCTATTTCCTCACCAAAATATGTCAGGTCTCAGTACCCTTAGTCAGTCTGAGACAATAACAGCCCCATCCCTTTGCTCAGTACCATACAGGCTCCTGAAGGGTGATTGCTGATTAGCCATCCATGATATGACTTGATCCAATTCTCCAACTCCTTCGCCTAAAAAGAGCCAGTCCTAAAGCAAACACCTGCTCTGTAAATCCAATCATATGTTACAACATAACTTGTTTCTTGCATGGGCTGTTTTTAAATATTAACTAGTATACTTTCCTAGCAAATCTAAAAGGAATTCAGTTGTTTGCATGACTGATACCCAAATTTTTACCTTGGACATCTGCTTAGTAGGTTATATTTGGTCTCCTACCAGCACTGAGTGACGTCGCTGAATTTCTCAATGACTTCCTTGGCTGCAAGCTTAGTAAGAACCTATGAATGTGTCAACTTCTAAAGGACAGTTGATATCACATCAGTGCAAGCATGCATTTCTAATGACTTTGGCTTTGCCACACCCTAGACATGATAGAAATATTTTGGTTAATGGCATTGTCTGCAGCTGAAGCTATATAATTTGAGACAAAAAAAGATGCACTGAACCTTGAAGAAAAGTGACAATGTAACACAGAAGCAGCTTTTAAGTTTACAGAGGAAAGGAAGGTTTCCCAGTGAGTACTACACAGTCCAGAAAAGTAGTATACTTAGATGTTTGAGAACAGCAGGTGATTACTTGAATATGTCAATTAGAATTTCAGAAGAGATGATTTTATAGTTACTATTGTTTAGTAGTAGTAGTAGTAGCAGTACCAGTAGCAGCAGTAGCAGTATTAGGAGTAGTAGCAGTTGTGGTGGTAGTAGTAGTAGCACTTGTAGCAGTTGTAGTAGTGGTACTAGCAGTAGCAGTAGTACTAAAAGTAGTAGTAACCACAGCAGTAGTAACACTACTAGCAGTTGTAGTTGTAGCAGCAGTAGTAGCAGTTGTAGTAATAGTGGTAGTACCAGTAGTAGTAGTAGCTGTAGTAGCAGTTGTAGTATTGTTAGTAGTAGTAGTGGTAGTACCAATAGTAGTAGTGGTAATACCAGCAGTAGCAGTTGTAGTAGTGGTAGTAGCATTAGTAGTAATTAATAATTGTAGTACCATTAGCAGTAGTAGCCATTGTCATAGTGGTAGTAGCAGTAGTAGTGGTAGTACCAGTAGTAGTAGTAGCAGTATTAGGAGTACTAGTAGTTGTGGTGGTAGTAGTAGTAGCACTAGTAGCAGTTGTAATAGTGGTACTAGCAGTAGCAGTAGTACTAAAAGTAGTAGTAACAGCAGCAGTAGTAACAGTACTAGCAGTTGTAGTTGTAGTACCAGCAGTAGTAGCAATTGTAGTGGTAGTAGTAGCAGTAGTAATAGTAGTACATGCACAACTGCTTTAAAGATCTAAATCTATACCAACACATTAACAATATGGATCATGTGACAGTTAGCAAGCTGAAAATATCCTCCATTTCTACAATAGGCTACCTTCAAAATTCAAACAGAATACATGACCAGCAATATATAAAAACATTCTGGGTCACTAGATGGGTGATACTACCAACATAAGATGATATAGGGTGATATGGCTAAAATTCCTTGAACTATCAAGGTAAGTTTTTCCACAAAGAAGCATCCCAACTAACCGGTCCTGCCACTCTGGCAGTGAGATGTGACAGCTTGATATCTGGTCACATTGATTTTGGCAATGCTAAGACATAGTAGGAGCCCATATGCCTATTCAGTATCCTATAAGACAAATGAAAAAACGTTTTCTTATAAGACTTCTTGAAAACAAAATCTGAAAAGTTCTTTGAGATACCTAACCAGATTTATGGTCTGACTGCTCTTAGCAGCAAGACTGAATCCTACCTTAGATCAAGCCTCTTGTGAATTGTTTACCTTTGTATATACCAGCTTTGTCCTGCAATAGACTAGACTGTACAGTGGCTACATTACCTGCCGAATGCAAATAAGGGAAGGAAGGGGGGGGGGCAAAAGAAATAGCAGTTTACTCCTCAAGCACTTTCTATGAAGACAGCAATGAGATCATAGGAGGTTACTAGGCTAATGACCCTGAGACCCTTACAAGCTTAGCCAAGGGTATATCCCAAAAAAGAAACCTCAGTCACCACCTGTTGCCCCTTTTAATGAGGAACACAGGTGGAACCCTGGGACAAATTTGTGGTTTCCCATCCACTCATTAAGGTTGCACTTAAAGAGGGTAAGCATGGTACTCTGTTTGATGTGTAAGGCAAGTCTATTCCAGACAAGAGGCAGCCTACAGGAGGCAAACTTGTCTCTCCAGCAGGTTTTGTTGATGTTGCATATTAGATTCAGACCTTCTGTCCTATGTGGACAGGCTTAAATCACTATCACTCTACTTGGTATCATACAGATTGCTTAGAGTTAATCTGTGTCTTGCCTAAAAGGCAATCACAGACCCTGCCCTACTAGATATGCTCCATATCAGTAAATCTAACTCCTCACGCATTACCCACTCAAAAGGTCTTCTTCTTCTTTTGGCTTTTCCTGGTTAGGGGTCGCCACAGCAGAACTCTGGTCCACTAATGATTGGCAGTAGATTTTTACGGTGCCTAGGTGTCAGCCCGACGCCCAACCTTCAACAAAGGCACGCCCATTCATGCATGTCTTTCGAATGCCACTCGACCGTGGGGAGGATCTGGAGTCTGCATGTCCTCCCAGCGGTCGAGTGGCATTCGAAAGACATGTGTGAATGGGCGTGCCTTCGAAAGAAGAAGACGACCTTTTGAGTGGGTAATGTGCGAGGAGTTAGACTTACTGATATGGAGCATCTCTAGTAGGGCAGGGTCTGTGATTGCCTTTTAGGCAAGACACGGATTACCTCTGCGCAATCTGTATGATACCAAGTAGAGTGATAGTGATTTGAGCCTGTCTACATAGGACAGGTGTTGGAGGCCATGGATTCTCTTTTTAAGGTATTTCTGTGGCCTTTCCAGTTGGTGAAGATGTTTAGAGAGGTACACACCAAATGGGGAATTATACTCAATTATTGGTCTAATGAGGTAGGAGTATAGAGAGATAATAACCTCCTTTTTTGCTGGATGCAATCCATTTACTTATGAGAGAAACCTAGTAAAAGGCTTTTCTGACCACTGTCACTACATGATGGTTGAATATGAGATTGTTATTAACCTGATTACACAGGTTTCTCACTAGAGGCTGTGTGTTTAGCGGTTTGCCATTGATGTGGTAATCAGTAGGGGCCTTGTTTTTGCCGAATGGTATGATGACATATTTTTTGCTTTTAGTTTGAGGCCATTATTTGCTTTGAGACCCTCTTGCAGTATGTTAACATCATTTGGGGAGTCAATGACAGCACCCAACTCACTTTTGTAAAACATAAATAAACATTGTGCGTCTTTGTGTTGACTTGCTTATTATTTTGTGTGTGTGTGTGTGTGTGTGTGTGTTTGTGTGTGTGTGTGTGTGTGTGTGTGTGTGTGTGTGTGTGTGTGTGTGTGTGTGTGAACAAGCATTGCCCAATTTAAATTGATGCTTAATCACTGACCAACCTGATTGCAAAAGTTAGTGATTGCAAATGTATTTGTACATGTATGTATTTATACATATGCATAGGCATGCATTAAGCCATTACTAAAGCAAAAATATTAACAGAATTTAATTGATGTTTGCCTCCAGATAGTACATGATAATGACAAATGTGTCTGTGTATGGTTTTCAAACTTCTTAGGTGCTGCCATCATAGTTTTATTAAAATGGCATATGCTAAGAACTATTAATGATTAAAATATGTTTTATTCTTCATTACCCCATGTCCCAAGTGTGTGTCTCCATCCAGCTTCTTTCACTCTACAAAAAGTGAAACAAGCACTTTTACCTTCTGCAGCAGCAGCAGTCAGACTTATATTGCACTACCTAAAGAACTTGCACAGCTGAATTTCACCTGTAGTTGGCAAGAGGCTCACAAGCAACAAATAAAGTTAAATCTATGTAAGGCAATATGCAAATAACTTAATTTGTTAAGTCTAGTTTGCATTGTTTTATAGTGTTGAATCTGCTGGAAGGATATCCCCACCCCCTACTCATAGGCCTTTTTACTGTTGAAAGTGAAGCTACATTAACACCTCAGCATATTTCACTCTTATCAGTGTAACATGTCCCTGGAAAGACATTGAAAAGCCCATAAATATAAAATTAGATGCTGTGATTCCAAACAATTATTTAGAGTTCAGACAACTTGTCTTTTGTATCCATGAACATCCTACCTCACTGATTGTTTATGGTGGTATTCCATCTGGGTGGGGGGGGGGCTGCTTTCAATTCAAGGAGCTGAATGCCCCTCCCTACATCACAGCTTGTTCTCCCACTAAATTTGCCACTATGGCTCCAACTTCAGAGTCACTTCACTACCCCATGTCCCAAGTGTGTGTCTCCATCCAGCTTCTTTCACTCTACAAAAAGGTACAGTGGATTCTTGTATTTTTTTAATCATTATGGTTTATTACATTTTTGGTTCAAACTTGTAGTAGAAATATATAACTAAGATTTCATTGTGTTTAATTGTGGCTAAGTGCTGTGTCTTTGCTGTTAATGTGTAGTACATATATCAACACGTCTTCTGACTTTTTACTCTAGGTTGCAGTAATAGCATCAAACTTCATCATTACGCTGTTGATGTGTAGAAATTGAATTATCACGTTTCTACTGGCTGGGTGTTTTACAGTAGGATTCAGTGTAACCATCACATTTTTTCTTGTTGTTTGTACTGCAGTTACATCAAGGAAGTCTATAGTCTGTTGCCATCTAGCTACGTCTCCTTTCTCTTTTTTCTGTCTTTCTTTTCTTTCTCCCTGCTAATCTGTAGTACATATGTTTATGTTATGTATATGTTTCCACTCACTTCTACCGAAGGCTTCTAAAGTAATACCTGCTTTTATGTTTGAATGAACAGCACAGTTATTGGATAATGTAGCTGATTGTTAGTATATGAGAGTTTCTTTTTCTGAAAACTTTTATCATTCTCTAGAGTTGCTTCCTTTTTTATTTTTATATATGTTACACTCTCTAGCTGGCTGCCTTTTCTAAGTGCTTAAATATCAGATTTACAGATTGCATGTTGTGTAGCAAAGAGGGGGAACTAATGGTTAGGCTTGCCTCCTGTCCCTCTATCATCTGTAAACCTACATCTCAGTAACTGCACACTTGCATGCATACACATATCTCATTAGTTTAGTGCATTTTTCTTTCTGTCCTTCTATACTGTGGAAGCCACCATTTTTTTGTTTTTAGTAATCCCAAACTTGTATACCTACAAATATCTCCTGTAAGCTTATTGTCCTGTTTAAAGGCTAGAAAGCTGAAATGCACAGCTGTGAAATATAGTGCACTACTCTTGTTTGCCAAACATTACTTAAGGTGGATGAGTATAGGCAAATAGTACTATACCTAACTAGTTCAACCATCAAGAAATCCTTAACTTTTTCTCTCTCTCTCTCTCACTCCCAGTGAAACAAGCACATATTCCTTCTGCAGCAGTAGTAGTCAGACTTATCATATCGCACTACCTAAAGAACTTACACAGCTGAATTTCACCTGCAGTTGGCAAGAAGTACACAAGCAACAAATAAAGTTAAATCTATTCAACGCAATATGCAAATAACTTCATTTGTTAAGTCTAGTTTGCATTGTTTTGTCGTGTTGAATCTGCTGGAAGAATATCCCCACCCCCCACTCATAGGCCTTTTTACTGCTGAAGGTGAAGCTACATTAATACTTCAGCATATTTCACTCTTATCAGTGTAACATATCCCTGGAAAGACATTGAAAAGCCCATGAATATAAAATTAGATGCTGTGACTCCAGACAAGTCTTTAGAGTTCAGACAGCTTGTCTTTTGTAACCATGAACATCCTACCTCACTGATTGTTTATGGTGGTATACCATCTGGGGGGGTTCTTCCCGCTCAGTTCGCTCCGCTCACTCCACTCCCCTGCCCTTCCCCCATATCCCACCCTACCCCAGCACCTCTACTCTTCCCCTCATTCCTATGATCCAGTTACATACAACCCAACCTTGTCCACACCCACATTTCATGCACAACTTACTTTCTTTTATTTTGCCAAACTTATCTGCTCTCCCTTACATCCATCCCCTTGAACTCAAATGCCCACTACTATACTTTTTTGCATCTTACTCTACTCCACCAACACAATACAATCCCCACCTCAAACTATTTTTCATTAACTCCAGGCCTACCACCTTCTTTTCTACTATACACACAAACTAGCATTGCACCATAATTTTACTACTGACCAATCACATCTCCCCCACCCATCCTTATCACAAACTGCAAGGTAAAACACCTAACCACATTATCAAAGCCCACTCTGAAGTTAAAACATTCAACCTTACCTTCAGCTGCACACATATCACATGATAACAATCTTTATTTACACCTGATACTACATTCAAACACAAAAATTCCACTTTTACTATTTTTAAACCCACTATCACAGTTGACATGCTCCTCCTAACTTGCCTAGTCTCTATACTCTTAATTCTCAACCTCACTACAGCTATATCTTTGCATACCCCCCCACACCAATACACATCAACAACCTCCTCTAACTCTCTCCCCAATAAACAACACAGCTTCTCACATATCTCCTCCCGGCTTTTCCCCAGTAGCCTCCCATTCCATTCAAGCCACAAACTGGCCTCCTCGCCTTCTATGAAACCACACAGTACGCTCACCTAGGAATAAAAAACACATCCCATGGTACGCATTCCTCATTACCTATATATTCAAATGTGGAGACATACATACTAACCCTGGTCCACTCTCTAATCCTAACAACAAGAGTAACCCCAAAGACGTAAGCATACTTAAACTTAACCTTAGAAGTATATTTAATAAAATAGCCCCACTGCATGCCTGGATTCATCATAATAAACCTGACATACTAGCCCTTACCGAAACATGGCTACATCCCAATGTAAAAGACTCAGATAATACTGTCACAGTTTGCAATAATCAAAAGAGATAGATCTAAAAAAAGGGGGAGGGATAGCTTTTCTTTATTCCTCTACACTCAACATCACACCCTGTAACAGTAATATACCCATCTTTTCCAAAGCTGAGGTACTAATCTCCTTTTTGAACCTTAATATAGAAAAATAATTTGCATAATAGTAATATATATCCAACCAGGTAATAATATACCAGTGTTGGAAAATATTTTATCCTGGACATCCCAAACAATAAACCTTGAAACAATAATCTTAAGAGATGTAAATATACATTGGCAAACCATAGATTCTGACTCCCCCACAAATAGTATAAATATGTATGATTTTTCTCAGCTTATCAATGCTCCACCAAGACACAGCAGATATCTTGCCTGCCAATCCACCTTAGACTGGATTGTAGTATCCCACCCTGCTAATTACCCTTCTTCTGGTACACTGCCTACCTCCCTGAGCGATCACCTACCAGCTTACTCCCTTAGAACAAACTCCCAACAACTAAGAGTACACACTATAAAATCAGTTAGGAACTCAATTAATTTTTGTCAACATAAATTCAACAATCTCCTACAGGAAATAGACTGGACATCCCTTAGACAACTACCCCTTAATGATGCTGTACTATACATTAATACCACTTTCCTTCACATATTTAATACACTAGCTCCCATTCATATGAAAAAGAATCAAAAAGATCCAAAACAATGAATAAGTCTCAAAAATAGCAAGAAAAGTGAGCACAAGTAGAGCTGGGGATCACAATGATGTAAAAAATCTGCCCTTTTTCCACAAGCCATTGTAGTACAACTAAAACTTTTATTAAGCAAGATACATGCACTCAGGTAAGCGCTTTTGTCTCTGCTGATCCAGAGACTTCTTCAGACATAGAAATAAAGATAAAACAACTCTTTAAATACAAAATTACAGCTTATGCAACTAAAGCAATGCCCCTAATTAATGTTAAAACATGCCCACCAGCACACTCAGTTCATAGTAAAGCATAAAACCTTCACAAATCTGTGAATTACTAAAAACTATGTAAAAACCTATATATAATAAAACTAGTATCAAAAAGTATATATATATATATATATATATATATATATATATATATATAAAATACAATATAATAAATGTGGAAGCAGTATTAGCATAATCTCATGTAAAACACACAATAAATAAAATTCATCTTTCTAATGCCTTAAGTTTTAGAAAACAGGAAAATGAGAGTGCATTAACTAAGCTTGGCCACTATGTGGAATTAGTTCTCAGTTCATAGTAAAGCATAAAACCTTCACAAATCTCTGAATTACTAAAAACGATGTAAAAATCTATATATAATAAAACTAGTATCAAAAAGTATATATATATATATATATATATATATATATATATATATATATATATAATACAATATAATAAATGTGGAAGCAGTATTAGCATAATCTCATGTAAAACACACAATAAATAAAATTAATCTTTCTAATGCCATAAGTTTTAGAAAGGACAATGAGAATGCATCATTTAAGCCTGGCCACTGTGTGGCATTAGTTCTCAGTTGCCATCATGTTTTTCCAAAATTAATGTCCATGGACCACCTTTTATGTCTGGGGTAAGTGCCTCAATGATAATAAATTTAAAACCTGTCCACATTGTTTAATTTTTTGTGTCCTTTACATGAGATTATGCTAATACTGTTTCCACATTTATCATATTGTGTTTATTATATATTTTTGATACTAGTTTTATTATTATATACAGGCTTTTACATAATTTTTAGTAATTCACAGATTTGTGAAGGTTCTATGCTTTACTATGAACTGAGTGTGCTGTTGGGCATGTTTTAACATTAATTAGGGGCATTTGTTAAGTTGCATAAGCTGTAATTTAGTATTTAAAGAGTTGTTTTATCCTTATTTCTTTATCTGAAGTCGTCTCTGAATCAGCAGAGACGAAAGCGCGTATCTGATTGTGTGTATCTTGCTTAATAAAAGTTTTCTTTGTACTACAACGGCTTGTGGAAAAAGAACAGATTTTTTTAACATCATTGTGATCCCCAGGTTTGCTTATGCTCACTTTTCTTGCTATTTAAGAATCAAAAGGAACTCAACACCATGGCTCTGTAAGGAATGTAAACACCTGATGAAGCAAAGGGACCTAGCCCGGTCAACCTGGAAACAAAACAAAAATGAACAAAATCATGTTAATTTCAAAACACTATGTAACAAAGTGACAAAACTAATCAACAGAGATAAGAAGTCATATTATTCCCAGCTTCAACTCCAGCATAAAATCAACCCCAGTACATTTTGGCACTTCATATCTTCTCTACTTAACCCTGGAAGAAATGGAGAGCACACCCTATCACCTGATACCCCTCCATCGCAAATAGCTGAAAACTTTAACAAGCACTTCATAAAATCATTTTCAAACTTACTAACACCCCTATGCTGGACCCCCCCTCCACACTTCAACCTATTCAGACACTGACCCCAGGCCATCAACTACTTCTAACCCTGTCATAACTAACTCCCCTACTCAACAAAATGTCATACAAACCCCATTCTCATTTCAGCCGATACCCACTGACACTATTAAGAAACTGCTACAAAAACTAAAACCCCGCTCTACTTCAGCTGACAATCTCCCCCCATACTACCTCAAACTGGCTGCTAACTCAGTGGCCCAACCAATCAGTATCCTTATAAATAGGTCTTTATCTGAATCAGAAGTACCTACCATATGGAAACAACCTCACATCACCCCCATCCACAAAGGAGGCATCCTTTTTCATCCATCCAATTTCCATCCTATATCCATCTTGTCACCCATATCCAAAATTCTTGAGAAAGGTATCCATCAGCAGGTAATGCACTATCTATTGCAAAACATTTGTTTAACCAAAACCCAGCATGGCTTCCGACCTAGCCACAGCATAGCTACAGCCCTATTATCTTTTACAGACACCGTCAACAAGACCAGAGATGCAGGATGCTATACAGCCTCAGTACTCTTTGATCTCACTAAGGCCTTTGACACAATGTCTCACCCATTACTTTGAACACATTGTCTAACTTAATGGCTTCTCACATAACACAGTAAAATGGTTTCAGAGCTATCTCAAGGATCGTAAACAAGAAGTGAAATGGTCCAACAAACTCTCACCCTTTCTCCACAACCCTACTGGTGTCCCCCAAGGCTCCATCCTAGGACCCCTACTCTTCAACATTTTGACAAACAACCTTCACACTGCCTCTCATTCTGGAACCCTCATTCAATATGCTGATGATTCCACCATAATCTGCACTGCTCAATCACTACCAGAACTACTCTCAAAAACGTAATAGTCCTTTACAGCAGTTGAATCCTGGCTAAGAAATGCCCAACTCTTTCTTAATCCAAAGAAGACAAAACTAGTACTCCTTCATCCCAAGAACACCTCCCCTGTCACTAATCATTTCAACAATCTTGCATGTTACAACACTGTCATAGAAATAGTGCAGGAAACCAAACTTCTTGGTGTTATCATTGACAATAAACTTTAATTTGTCCCCCATATACAGCAAAATATAAAGAAAACTCATCTAAAACTGGGACTCATATAGAAACAAACATTGTTTTACTGCAGCAAACAAAACTACCCTTGCAAAAATGTTTTACTTTCCTCTCTGTTGTATGGTGCCCCTATTTTAACTAACTTACAAAATCCTACCCTAAGCAAGTTGGAACACTGCTACAACAAAGTTGCAAAGTTTGCCACAAACTCTAAATATCAGACACACCACGGTAGACCACTCCTAGAATTAAACTGGCTTGAACTACCTAACCAACTTGCCTTTATTCAGCTATCCACCTTGCACAACCTTATTTTCAAGCCTACTGCCTGCCCTGCACTAGGCAATCTTGTCGCACCTTACACACCAAGTTGATCCCTACGATCAGAAGACAAAAATCTCTTAGCTATCTTAAAACCCACAAGAAAACCTGGTCACTCTCTGTATTCATACTCTGTCTCTATACATTGGAATTCACTACCTCTAGCGACCAGGTTTATTCCTGGCCTAACCCATTTCAAAGTCTCTTTAAAAAATCATCTCAAATGTACATGGCTCTGCTCCTGCATAAAGCTTGCCTAATGCTCAGGGCTTCCTCTTTCTATTATATTTCAGTCCCTCACAGATCCTAAAGCTCTTCTAACTCCTTATCTGCTTCTATACCATATCCTTAAGCTGCTGCTCAGGCTTTATTGCTTCTATTCTTCTTAATTCTCTCTCGCTATATGTCTGCATCACTAGCTTTCTGGCTGCTGTTTCTGCATCATGACTGATGAGAGTGACTATTATCGTCTGTAATGTTTTAACTGTATAGAACTGTTTAGATGTGTAGTAAGATATTACAGCATCTTGTAGCAGTTTGTTCTTTCAGCTTATTTTTTGTATAGTATTTCTAATGTATTATTTATTGTATTGGATTATACTGTTTTTGTATTGTACTGTATGTGGAGCTTTTCTCCCTGGGCCTCTGCTGAAAACGGGTTCTGTAGACCCAGTCAGACCAACCCGGCAAACAAATGTCAAATAAATAAATAAATTCTGAACATGAATGCAGATTGATGTTAATTAAGCATTAATTCAAACTATGGCTAAACATTCAAATATGCATGTGAAAATACAGCACATCTCATGTACTGAAAAGCTTGCTAGATGTAAAATACTAGTCAGTCTTGTTAGTCTGTGTAGGGTTATACTAACTAGCAAAACTATGTGCTTGGAATGTAATATAGAAGGTGAGGATATGGTGCTGAGAAAATAACAAAAGAATGTCGCTGCTGTGCTATGATGCATTTGGTGAACAATGTCCCAGTAGAACTAATTTTTGCCTTAATACAGAAAGCATTCATGTGCAGCAAAGTTAATTTGGAGACCCACCATTCCATTGCTGATGAATGATAACTCAGATTGCTTTTAAAATATGCAGAATTCACATGTTTCATTACATTTTATCTGCTGAGCATGGGCAATCAGGTAGAACCTAGTCAGCATGCAATCTGTACCTGTCAACTTCTGCAGGAGAGATTAAAGAATGTACAGGCCAGAATGTCAACACTAACCCTCAGAACACATTTGCATTATTGTTTTACATCTTGTAGGTCACCATATTGCACTCTTTGTAAGAGATATCCCAGCATTCTCGTTTTTTTTTTTATTTGGAAATGTGCAGCATGCTTTCAAATTCTAAATGCAGCTTGAAACAGCCTTGAGGGAAAAATGCTAAAAATCATATTATGGTAGCTGTCAATAAAGCAGTCAAGATTTCTCAACCACAGGAGAGTACAGACACTATACTTTGGGCAGAGATTTCTTTGAGTCGTACATGTTAAAGTTACCTAACACTCTATTAATTAAAAAAGTTATATCCAACCACAAAAACTGCTAGTAGAATATATTTTAATTCAAAAATGTTGTCATAACTCTGAACTCAAAACAATAGATCCTACTAATATATTTTCTTATGAATGAAATTCAGCAATTGTTCTCATTTCATTAGTGTAAAATACATTCTCTGCTTATGCCTAAATGTCATATTGGATGGAATTCTTTAGTTTTTTTTTTTTTTAGCATTAAATAATCAGTGACTAAAAGAATATGTATACAAATTAAATGCATTAAAGAATAAATTTCAAAGTCAGCAGTTTGAATGAAGCTACTTCAAACTCTCATTATACCTTTGTAAGTGAATCTTTAGATGTCTGCCATAAAACACTATACTTAAAACGTAAGATAAATGTTTCAATATGTTTATCCTAAGTGCTATTACATAAAGAAATAAACATATGTTATCATTAGGCTATGAAAGGCTGACATTGCCTAGTAAACAAAATGCAATGATGAAAATCTTAAAGCACTATAGCATTTTAGAGTCATATAGTGGAATGAGGGTAGGGCGGCCTCAGTGGTGCAGCAATTAGTGTTACCACCTCACAGCAAGACGTTCTCTTGTTTGATTCTTTGCTAGGGTGTCTTCTGTGTAGAGTCTGCATGTCCTCCCTGCAGTTACATGGGTTTTCTCTGGGTGGTTTGGTTTCCTTCCACATCCCAAAGGCATACCACAGATGAATTGGACACTCTAAATTGGCCCCAGGACTGTGTGTGTGTGTGTGTGTGTGTGTGTGTGTGTGTGTGTGTGTGTGTGTGTGTGTGTGTGTGTGTGTGTGTGTGTGTTTATGTGTGTGTGTGTGTGTGTGTGTGTGTGTGTGTGTGTGTGTGTGTGTGTGTGTGTGTGTGTGTGTGTCTTCAGTGGCAAGTTGGATGCTGGGCTGGCAACTCGACATCATAAAACTCCACTGCCAATCATTCTGTGGACCATTGTACCAGAAGAGAGTGGAATGAGTACACTTTTGTTAGCTTTTTCGTCTCTATCTCCTCAGTTGCAGATTTAGTGTAAGATTTAAACATGAACTCCAGTCTCAAAAGTAGTTCTTCTGAAGTCGACTGGACAACAGAGCATTGGTATATAATTCAGTGAGGAAGCCACATTACTGCCTATTGCGTCCAGTGCTAAGTGCTCTGTGTTAGAAAGGATTGCCATGCACTGAATGGCTCAGCATGCCAGTCACTGCAGCCAAACCCTTAGTGCAAGACTCAGGGAAAAGGCTGAAAATAAATATGGACAAAGATCCCAGAAAAAAAAAAGTCTTGTTAAGTATTGCTCTAATTAACATTACAATTTTCACATAATATCAAGATAATATATGCATGTAACATTTGAAGAATAGCAAGTCTGAAAAAGTGCTGCATGGTATTAATTAATGAATAAAATCCTCAAAGATTTCCCATAAAGTCTCTAACTGTAAATGGAGCTGAGAAAACCCTGATGTAAAATTAGGGATGTTAAAATAAGGAAAAGCCGACAGGTATTCCTACTGGTGATATACATTTCCTATTACTGAAATGTACATTTAAGTAGCGGTGGCCACTAACAGTGGCAGCAAAATACATAATGACCATGTATATCAGGTTGTGATCAGTCCAGTGCTACTTCACACTGGAGAGAAAAAAATGCCACAAGTAATATACCAGGCATGCACGAGACATGTGCAGTTATACTGTGTCTGCTATTAGTACTATGTCATTAAACTCACACTTCAACGCAGAAGTGTTGAACAGCACTGTAGATAGAGCACCTCAGATGTTGCTGGTTGTTGTGGTGTATGCCACCTGAACATAAACACTGTTGTTGTAATTTACAATCTGATCACACACATGACACATGCACATGCTCACACACACATGCACTTACATGCATGCATGCACACATGCTCACACTGCACGGAACCAGTAGTCTAGTAGAGCAGAGGGTTAAAAGTTTGTACTACAAGACTTAAACCATATAGCAGTCATGGGTTTAATTGTTATACCCTCTATTTTCCAGTTATGGAAATGAGAAAGCTATATAACCAGGCATTACACTCACATCAACCCTGAAAAGGAATTGTGTGTCCAGAGGGCTTACCCAGTTAACAAATATTTATTTATATATTTATACTGGGACACAGAGATGTTGCTCGCTGATTTGGCATTTGGTGGAGGAGGAAAAAGAAATCTTCAGTCTGGTGCCTCCCCTCCTCAACTAAGGATAAATTCCAGGGACTGAGTTACTATCTTATGCCACATCCCTAATGCCATCGCGCTCTGTGTGAGATCACAAAAAAAAAAAAACAGGACGTCTTTACCAGCTAATGAAAAGAACCAGGCTCTAATGCCCTCCCATTTTAATGCCTGCTGTCATGTTTTTATGACAAATAAAAACATTGAATCAAGAGAGGAACTTCTGATTCTACTCCCAACACTTCCACCCAGGGTGGTTGCTCTCTTTGCTCTACCCTCATATACATTATCTACCTTATATTGTGCATATTGTATGATAACACACTGATAAATGTAGGTTCTATATTACAACACAGAAAAACCTTTACAGCAAACACCACTACGTCGACATGAATTCAGCGAAATTCACTTCCACAATTCACTGAATACTTAAAGAGCACACATGTAAGGCGCTGTGCCCCCCACATCCCCCTAACTAAATATACCAACTCCAAAATCACACTACAGTTGTGAAAAGGGCAAAATTGTGTGGTTGGCCAACTCCATCTTTGCCCTGTAAGTATTCAGCAATCGCGGAAGTGAATTTTGCTGAATAAATGTCGACGATATGGTGTTTGCTGTAAAGGTTTTTTTAGTAACATAATATAGACTCTAATTGTACATTAACTTTGGTTATGAGAACATGCCATGTAACTTTTCCATCAAACAGCATCATTTGTTTGCATTCTATATAATACTTATGTCTAACCTGGTTTTATTTGGGAGAACACTATTAAATGTTTGCAATAGGTGGCATCAACTTTTAGTGCATCTGCTTAAAGGTGTATATAGCTTGGCGTCTTATTGTTTCTGTGATTGCTTGCCTAATACTATTCCTCTCTTCCTACAAATGTTTCATTAAACCAGGCTTTTCAGTTTTAATATCATCTTCACCACTGAAACCTGCTCATATATCTTGATTTTCACTATTTAGTTCATGTCAGGACTGTTTAATAAGGTGATTCACTCTTGGCATCTGATCTTCCTTTTAGAACAGTTCTTACTACTCTATGCCTGTGCACAAAAAATACATCTTTCGGAGAAGCTCCCTGCAACTTTTGAATATCACACTTCTCACAGTCTTCATTTTACTGGGATAGTGAATATGTGAAAATTCAGTATGATCATCCTCATTTCATTTTTGTGTATTTATTTAATACAAGTTTCTATGATTTGCCATATACTGCTTTCTTTCTTCTCCAAGAACCACATAGGATCTAGAAATAAATTATTGATAGCTATTTGGTTTCAAGCTACAAATGTGTTAATGCCTGTTTAGTCTTCATCTTGTACATCTATTAACCTTCTGCGGATTCTGTCACACTATTGATTTCTGTTTATTAGTTCCATTCTGTATATTAATTCCATGGCACTAGTAGGGAAGCTCAGGTTGGCAGTGTGCTTATCAAACTTCTACACCTTAGCAACTGAAGTGAAGGGAAGAGAGAGAGACAGAGACATTATCCTTTCAATTGAATATTGCTATATTCCAAAGTTGCATCATAACAATCCTAAAAGCTTTGCTGCTGCTATTTCTCAGATTTGCCAGAGCTTCTATTGTTCTTTTCAATGTACATATTTATCTTACTTTTGTCAGATATGATAACCTCGGGTATCATTGGACTTAAATACATCACCTGATAACACTTATAGCTCTATATGACCATTTAAATATTTCAGGCAAATTTGGATTTATAGTCTAGAAATGTAACATATATGCCTTTGAAATGGAACAAATTAGTACCCACCGTTCACCATGATCTGCCTATACTTCACTGACGCGTATGCAATCAAGGGTTAGTAGTTCAACTATGTAATATTTTAGTTTACTTTTCTATGGCATGTTGGATTGTGCTGGCTGGAGGTGCAATTTGTTTTTTTTTTTTTTCTTTTTTAATCCATATTACTGGAATCACTGAATTAGTATAATAGTATAAGTTGGGTTGTGAATGGCCAAGATGTGAAGGGATTGTCCCTTTTTAAGTTACAAGTTTGAATTCATAGCTTTTTTTAATCCAATAGCTGACTACACCCCTTTATCTTTCTTTGTACTATATATCTAGATGGCATTCATGTATCCAACCAAGCACTGATCTTCTCACTTTACTGGAATCTATCATTTTATCAGCAGTGACGATTAAGTCTTGGGCACAAATTAATTTGTCTTTGAAAGAAAATTAGACTTAATTTCTTTTCTTATTTGTTTGCTTTGTTTGTTTAGTTAGCAATTATTTATTTAGCAATGCATCTATCTGCTTATTTATCTATCTACATATTGATCGTTTTATTTATTTTTGACACCGTCCTAGCTTCATTTGAAACTTTTGTCCATAACTGTTTCTTTGTGTCAGTTGCACTGCATGCCTAAACTCATTTCTTTTTTATTTTACTTCAGCAACTGGTAACTGCAGTTCTAAACTGAGAATCTTTTATTCTTCTTCTAACAATTTTTTAAGCTTCTATTGCTAATAGAATCATCATAGCATTTCTTCCACATATAGTTCCTTGCCAAATCTGTATTTCAATTTAATAACATGTTTATATAGATTGCGTAACATCCTTTTCATTATCAGAGTTTTTAAAGGGAATATGAAATATTTTTCCCCAAAATGTATTTTTTATAGATACATTTTGTGATTTCTCTCATCCATACAGCCTGGTAACAGGACTGTGATTGAGAGAACAGTTATGAAATGCTAAAACATGTCATTCATTTTGCATTAATATGTACATTGCTAATACTCTGGTTTTCATTTCAGTCCATCAATGGCTACTTCTAAGTTTCTTTAGCTTTATAGCATGAATACTTTACTATTGTAGTTTGCAAGTGCTTTCAAAAACAACAAATCTACAAATTAAGCTTCCTCACAGAACACACATTTTCTAAACAGCTTTATTTTTTCTATTTATTTATTTAATTGCTTAACAAGGTAGATAGCTTTATACAGCCAGTGACACTTTTAGTCAATACAAAGGGCAGTTGAGTTTATTCCATGCTACTATAATTCAAATTCCAGATGATGTGGACTTGTAATCACAGCTGGATACCCTAAGAGGAGAAGCAACTCACAAGCATTTGACAGATTTTTAAGTTCTTCCTTTTGGACACTGTGGAGCAGGTACATGCAACCCTCTCCATTGATAGTCCAGTTAATTAATCTGGTTGCTTTCTATCTAACGCCAACTTCCAGAGAGAAAGACAAACATAAAGCAGGAAATACTGAAATACACAAGTGAAAGCGATATCAGTACTTAATCACAAATAATAGCCTAGGACATCACAGGACACAGAACTACCACAGAAGTAGGCTCATCAACACTGACACAGGTGAAAGAGGTGGAGGAGTTTTTGGTATCATCTGCAATGCAAAAGAACTGTTCAGTACAGTGTCTCAAAGCTTCATAATACAAGACTAAATCTTAACTATAGATCACTGTATTTGGGGAGGTTTGTGTGTTCAGTCCTCGTGCCCTTATCTTTCTTCTACTGAAAGTCTAATAGTGATGACTTCATATGCATCATCCAATAAACTCCTTGCACATAATTAAAGTATCTCTCATCTAGACCTGAGTAACACAATTACCTTCTTTATTTCACTGACAGTAAACAACGGAGACTCGATACTTGTGAAATCCTTAGCTCATTTTGTCCCCGATTTAGTGAAAGCATTTCATACTGTGAATCATAACTTACTTCTCTCTCATTAAAATCTTTCTAAATTATCCTGTGATCTATATTATTTAATCCAGAAAGTAGCTGGAGTGGACCATGTTTGCTTTATTTTTGTCTAACTCTCTTGAAACTGACACATGCCAGAGTTCCTCAAGGTTTGTTAATTTGTTCTGTACCTTTCTCTATCTTTATATAAAGAATGTCCAGTCAGTGTGACCTTGCCTGCATGGTTAATCTGCTACACAGATTTTTTTTTTATGTTGGTCTGTTCCACTACATTTATCTGTGACATCTAGTCATCTGTGTTATAGGTTTTGCCTGACTCAAACATGCACTTAATTATATAGTCTATATCCTTATAAACTCCAGCAAAATGAACACCATTCACTGCTTATCCAACACTGCCTTCCCCAATTACTCTTTCAATTTCAAATCCTTACTACAAATGATAATTGTTACTGGAGTTGGTATGTGTCGTCTTACTCCTTTGTGTAATGGCTGACAGAACTTAGAATTAACTACCATGTGGCTAAGAATGCCCATTGAGTCAATCAGAAATTTGTCATGCACTATAGGTCAAAGAAAGTTGTTGATAATCATTCATATATTACTACAGTCTGAGCATACTAAGTGCTTTATTTTTTTCCTTCTAGAACTGTTACCGATGTTTAGTGATAATTCAATAAAGGTGTTTAAAAAAATGTTTAGTACTGTCAGAACGTTAAGCAGGAAAAACAACCACATTAATAGATCTCCAGACATTTCTGCTGGCAAATCCTGGCATTGTCTATACTTAAAGAAAATAAATCACAATTCATTAAAGAACAATCAGTCCTCATTCAGCCCGAAAGATGTCAACCCGATAAATTCATCCTTGCTTGTCATATCTGGCCTGCACCCTTAAGTCAGAGTCACTACACCTAAGTAAAACTTGTGATCCTAGAATCAATATGGTGATTTATCCTTTACACTATGACATGACAGGATGTGGAACTATTTTCTCATGCTGTAAGACATATCCTATATAAATCAGTGTTTAAAAATGTTCGTAAAGTCACTTACCATGAAATGGCTGCATTTGTGGAACTGGAATTACCATACCATTGTTCAGTACCTAAGCTTATAGATTTAATGCCGTTGCTTCACTTCTGCTGGAAGTTGCACGCATAGCTCACTATATTGCATACCTCCACACAAGTTGCTGTATGTAATGGATATACGCAGACTAGTATGTGAATTATGTATATTACGTTGTAACTGATTTTGAGTAATGAAAGACGTATTGACTTACCATTTATGTATGCTTTTTATCTCTGTCTCTATATATTTGTTTCATTGTTGCATGAATACTTGCTACTGTTGTCTGCATTGTCTTCATAAACTCTGACTATTAAGACTGTTCAGCATTTTTTTTTGTTTGTTTTTTTACCCTATTGATATTTTAAAGATTTATATAAACATATGCAATCTGTTACAGAGTTTCTTTCCTGAATTGTACTGCGGAGGGGGTCTGCCTATTTACCTGCATCATGGGTTTTGCCTGACTTAATCCTGAACTGAATTATATGGCCTGTATCCTTATAAAGCAAAACAAATAAGCAAACAAATGGCTACATGCAACTAATAAATAACTTTTTAGCAAGTCAGCACAACAGGTATAATATGGATCTCGTGGTTCATACTCAGTCATTATTTCATTATGAATTACACTGCCTTGTTCACACCAGCATGTTTTGAATACTGAAATAATAAATAGGAAATAATTCTGATATTTTCAAGAAAAGACCAACATGCATTAATGCTGTAGGCTGTAGATGCTGTGTTATGGAGCAGGACATTTTTACTGAGAATTAATTTCTTTTGCTAGTAAGCCTTCATTTATACAACAGATTTAAGTACCAGAGTGTGAACTTTAGGAATGAGTCGACTTTATGTGAACAGTCTGGCATTTTGCTTCAGAGGAAGAAAAGTAAACAAACTACTAAATGGCCTTTGTTTTCCACCTACAGTGTCTAGCAGTTCACCTGTATGTTAAGTAAAAACATTATGTGTGTGTGTGCGTGTTATATCAGCAGCACCTGTATACCTCATTGCATTAAACGTCACATTTCCTTCACCTTTAAACTCGACTACCTGGAGTAACAATGCTTGGCTTGATATCATATAATATTTTATGTTGGCATTGCTGCATTTTCATATCTGTAAAAATCCAGAGGGATTACACTGGCATCTAGTTTTAATTTCAGCTGTGATATTTCAAAAGCCGGGTAAGCTGTCACTTCAAAAATACATAACATTTGGCATTTACATTATGACTTCCTTGAGCTGCTTCTGTTCTTAAAGAAAATAACAGAATATAGCAGTAAATCAGTTTAAGATGGAGAAATGATATCACTATATAAGAGATATCTTTACCCCATGTCAGCAACTGACCAGATTTACTAGAACGGGAGAAACAATCAACACAAGAGGGGCAGAGCAATGCTCAGTGTGGATTACGATGGAAACAGGGCCAGTGTTAGCATTTTGTGGGCTGACAGTAAGTGTCAAGTTGGGGGAACCTAGACAGTTCTAGTCTAAAGTATCACCCTCTCACTGCAACCCCACTAAAGCAACCCTTTAGTTCATGCTGCAGAGTTTTAGTAGGACTAGTACTCACAGACTGAACTGGAGCTATAATGTTCTTACGCTACAACAGGCCTGGTTTTGTGCTATGCTGACATATTTCACAGTTAGATGTTCATAGTGACTGGCATTTAGTTGTAACATTTAAGAACCCTATGTACAGGGATGGACTTAGGTAAAATGATGCCCTAGGCAAAGAGCATCATTTTTTCCATCACTGTTTTACTCCTCACCCCATTGTTTCACCCCATCTTGGGCAGGCCACACCATGCCTGTTACGTTTTTCTTCTTTTTCTCACATTTGCCTTACTCTTCAGTTTTTCAAGACACAGTGACCACTTTATATACTCTGAAGGGCATTGGAAAAGTTTTTTTTTTTTTTTTTTTTTTTTTTTACAGTCTTTTCAACCAACGATAACTTGATTGAAATTATGATTAAGGAAAGAAATTCAGTGTTACTATTCAGCCTTCATCTTTTCAACACACCTTATTTGGCAAGGACAGCATATTAATAGCTCTATAGGAAACATTTTAGTCTTGGACCACAAGGCCCCCACAAGCCATAGGGTTATAGATGCTCTGGGGTACATTTTATAACATTTCCTATCCTTTTCTGATCCAGTGATGGCCTGAATAAAAATCACAAGCATGAAAAGGATTTCAGTGTTATTATTTTTTTTTTCTTTCAATGAAGACATAAGTTTGCAGAAGGCTTAATATTCAAAGCTGAAAAAGGTTGCTCACAGTAAACTAACAAAACAAATGTTTGAGATTATTCATAAATCCTTTCTATGAATATTGTTGGCCTTTTAACCCCCCCCCCCAAAAAAAAAGGCAGTCACGTCTGTGCTTTCCTCTGATGTTAGACTAGGATGAAAGCAGTGGTACAAATGGCCACAATCATGTATTTTAAGTGACATATATATGGCATGCCTCATTATCCCTACCTATGAAAGGCAGATATCTGTATTTTTGCTTGAATTATGATGGAAAGGAAAGAGGAAAAAATAATGACCATGTTAATGTATTCCAACTTACTGCACCAAGACAGTACACTGCATCTACACCAGATATATTAGTAACCTTGTTTGCACACCTCTGAGGTATGTGAGAAAAAGAAAAAAATGGCCACACAGTATTCATTTCAAAAACAAGCTGTAACAATCTCCTGTGCATATATTGAAGTTTGAATGTGAAAAAAATGAAAGCACAAATTGACCACACCATCCCCAGCTCCTAACTCAAGATACAACCTTCTTCTGTATACTCCTCTCAGCAGGGCTGTTTTTAAAATGGGTGTTGTTGAGAGTAGATTGCACTCAATAAGTAAATGAAGAATCCATTTACCCAGTCTAGCATGTAGGGATTATCAGACCTCTGGAAGCTCGTGTTTTTTTTTGTGTGTGTGTGTGTGTGTGTGTGTGTGTGTGTGTGTGTGTGTGTGTGTGTGTGTGTGTGTGTGTGCACGTGCAGATAAAAATAAGTGATATTTTCTATATACATACTGTCGCTCATCTAGTCAGGATGTAATAGATGAGTCATTGTGGGTTCTGTTCAAGCAGCTTTATTATGTACAAACACATCACAATTAAAGCTTATTAACTTAACCTAGGTAACGTATATACAAACTAGCTACATTCATTCCTACATACCATTATTATTAGGTGTCAGGGCAAGGATTAAGAATACTACAGAGTTTTTACAAATCATTTCGGACTCTCAATTGGAACCCCACTGGCTCATGTGTATGCTTGATGTTAAATCCCTATATACCAGTATCCCCCATTGGGCGGGATTACTTGCCTTAGAATATTGGCTAAATAAAGCCAATTTATATGCACCAGGATTTAACACTCTCCTTACATGTCTTGAAGAACATGTATTGACTAAGAACGTTTTCTATTTCAGGGGGGAATGTTACTGGCAACAGCAAGGAACAGCTATGTGGGCCTCGTTTGCCCCAATTTATGCTGACCTTTTTATGGGGTATGTGGAAGATCAGATTATATATGATGTCATGCATAACATTTACCTTTCAGAGATGGATGTATGGAGATATTTTTTAGATGATTGTTGGTTGGTTTGGTGTGGGGGTGTGGACTATTTGTTAGAATTTCTGGAATACCTTAATGGTAATCGGTGGGGGATTGAATTTACTGTTAATTATCACAGTAATGAGATCAATTTCCTAGACGTTAATATTTTGAAACAGGGGGGTGGTACGCTTAAAACGTCAGTATATAGGAAATACCCACAATATAATCATTTATCATATGCAAATAGTTTACAACCCACACACACACACACCATCAACAACATTCCTAAATCACAGTTCATGAGAATTAGGAGAATATGTTCTGCAGACATAGAATTTCAAAATTTTATTTATTTATTTTACATTTGTTGACCGGGCTAGTCCAGCTGGATATATTTCCATTTTCAGTAGAGGCCCGGGGAGAAAAGCTCCAAGACAGATACAAACAGCCAATAAGTAATTGTTACATAAAAAACAATAAGTAGATATAGAAGATATTATATACATTTAACAGTAAAATAACAAAAAACTATATACAAAGTTTAGAGCAAGATAATATAAGTATGCCAGTGGCTAAAAAATAGTATCCAGGTTCTTACTAGATGCTTATCATTGAACTAAAGAAGATTAAATTAGTGGAGAGAGAACAGTTAGAAAATATATTAGTAGCATTAATGATAGGTTAGTCAGGGTTGGTACAAGGGCATAGCCAGTGTGTTTTGAGGAAGGTTTTAAGTTTTTGTTTGAAGACTGGTAAGGAAGGAAGGGAAGTAAGTTCAGTAGGTAGAAGGTTCCAGTTTTTCCCAGTTGTGTTTGAGAATAGAGAGTCCCCAGCCATGTTGTGAGACTTGCTGATGTTAACTAGGAGTTTATTTGAAGAACGCAAGGCATTAAGATTTTTGTAGGGGGTTATGAGGTCTGAGAGTATTGGAGTATAGTATGGCTGGTAAAGGACCTTATGGGCAATTGTAAGTTGGTTCAGTTGAAGCTGGTTTTGAAGTTCAAGCCATCCGAGTTGCTTAAGATTCTGACAGTGATGGGTTCTGAAGGATTTACCAGTGGCAAATCTGGCAATATTATGATAAGAGGTAGCAAGTTTGAGAAGATTCTTTTTGGGATAGGTTAGTGTATATTGGTGAGGCATAGAGTAGAGTAGAGATTAGATGGGAGTGGGCAATGGTAGTTCTTGCTATTGGAGTAAGGAAGGGTTTGACTCTGTACAGGCAGCCCATTTTTCTGTTAACTGATTTTATAGTGTTGTTAATGTGGTCTTGAGGGTAGATTTATTAACAGGGGATACAAGAAATCAGTAGTACAAAGGGCCAGTGATTGGGTGGCCAATTGTGACAGATCCAGTTTATTGGAATACAAAGCTAAAACTCAAAAGGATGGATCAGGGACCATGAGGTTAGTTACAACATTTGGTAGTAATATACATTTATTACAGGATGTAGTCAATAAACATTGGAATATTCTTCGGGCTAATACAGATCTGGATCAATGTCTGCCTAATAGATGTCAATTTTCTTTTAGAAGGGGAAGAACACTTACATCCTATTTTGCTCACTATAAGAAAACTTTTTTAGATATGTCAACCAACATCAGCTTACCCTATTGGGATATAGGCTTGTTGGTTCACATCCTTGTGGACACTGCAGTTTGTGTAAACATATGTTTAAAACTTCATCTTTTAATAGTAAAAACACTGGCCAAATTTTTGACATTTCATTTTTTGGAAATTGTAGCTCTGACTGGGTAGTCTGTTTGGCTACTTGCCAATGTTCTGCCTTTTATGTAGGGCAGACCTCCAGGCAATTAAGGAGTAGTATTTCAGAGCATCTGAGTGATTTACGTCATAAAAAATGGCCAATGCCTTGTATAGACATTGTCAGTTACACAAAACTGCTTCTTTTAGATTTGTTATTATTGGCCAGGTAAAGGGAAATAGATCAACAAAACAAGGTTGGCACACCATACTAACCCAAAAAGAAATAAAATTAATTATTAAGTTGGGCGCCCTATTTCATCCAGGACTAAATGATAAGTTATGAGGTTCTTTTTACTAAGGACCTTTATTGGCAACCTTATAAGCAACCATATGATATTAATGGAAGTTTGGTTAAAACATTTGATATTATAGTTATAAAGTTTATTTTGTTTAATGATTTATAACCCAGCCACTAGGGATGCACAAGCCAGTGCATTTCCTTGTGCTGGTCCCAAGCCCGGATAAATGGGGAGGGTTGCGTCAGGAAGGGCATCCAGTGTAAAACCTCTGCCAAAAATTACTGATGCGGAGAACTTTTCATAATTACATACTGGATTGGTTGAGGCCCGGGTTAACAACGACCACCACCAGTACTGTTAGCCAACAGGGTGCTGGCGGAAATTGGGCTACTGTTGGCCAAAGAAGAAGAGGAGGGGGAAGGCATGCCCGAAGGCAGGAAGAGAGGAGGAAGGTTAAGAGTATAGTACTGAGGGTAGGAACTTTGAATGTTGGCAGTATAGCTGGTATAGGGAGAGAGCTAGCTGATATGATGGAGAGAAGGAAGGTTGATATATTGTGCATGCAAGAGACCAGATGGAAGGGAAGTAAGGCCAAGTGTATAGGAGGCGGGTTCAGATTGTTCTATCATGGTGTGGATGGCAGAAGAAATGGGGTAGGGGTTATCCTAATGGAACAGTATGCCAAGAGTGTTTTGGAGGTGATGAGAGTGTCTGACAGAGTGATGTTTATGAAGCTTGAAATTGATGGTGTAATTATGAATGTTGTTAGTGCATATGCTCCACAAGTTGGGTGTGCGATGGATGAGAAAGAAAAATTTTGGAGTGAGTTGGATGAAGTGGTGGTGAGTGTACCCAAGGGTGAGAGACTACTGATTGGAGCGGACTTCAATGGGCATGTTGGTGAAGTGAACAGAGGGGATGAGGAAGTGATGGGTAAGTATGGTGTCAAGGAGAGGAATGCAGAAGGTCAGATGATTGTGGATTTTGCAAAAAGGATGAACATGGCTGTGGTGAATACGTATTTTAAGTAGAGGGAGGAGCATAGGGTGACATACAAGAGTGGAGGAAGATGTACACAGGTGGATTATATCCTATGTAGGAGGGCCAGTCTGAAGGAGATTGGAGACTGTAAAGTGGTGATTGGGGAAAGTGTAGTTAAGCAGCATAGAATGGTGGTCTGAAGGATGATGTTAGTGATCAAGAAGTGGAGGAGGAGTGTGAAAGCAGTGCCAAGGATTAAATGGTGTAAGTTAAAAAAGGGTGATTGTGAGGTGGAGTTCATGGAAGAGTTAAGACAGGCACTGGGAGGCAATGAAGAGTTACCGAATAGCTGGGTAACTACATCAGAGCTAGTAAGGGAGACTGCTAGGAAGGTGCTTGGTGTGACATTTGGACAGAGGAAGGAGGACAAGGAGACATGGTGGTGGAATGAGGAAGTACAGGAGAGTATACAGAGGAAGAGGCTGGCGAAGAAGAAGTGGGATTGTCAAAGAGATGAAGAAAGTAGAAATGAGTATAAGGAGATGAGGCGCATGGCAAAGAGGGAGGGGGTGAAGGCTAAGGATAAGGTATATAGAGAGTTGTATGAGAGATTGGACACTAAAGAGGGAGAAAAGGACCTGTACCGATTGGCTTGACAGAGGGACAGAGCTGGGAAAGATGTGCAGCAGGTAAGGGTGATAAAGGACAGTGAGGGAAACGTACTCACAAGTGAGGAGAGTGTGTTGAGTAGATGGAAAGAGTACTTTGAAGGGCTGATGAATGAAGAGAATGAGAGAGAGAAGGTTGGATGATGTGGGGATAGTGAATCTGGAAGTGAAGCAGATTAGCAAGGAGGAAGTAAAGACAGCTATGAAGAGGATGAAGAATGGAAAGGCTGTTGGCCCAGATGACATACCAGTGGAAGCATGGAGGTGCTTAGGAGAAATGGCAGTGGAATTTTTAACCAGATTGTTTAATGAAATTTTGGAAAGTCAGAGGATGCCTGAGGAGTGGAGAAAAAGTGTTTTGGTACCTATCTTTAAGAATAAGGGTGATGTGCAGAGCTGCAGTAACTACAGAGGGATAAAATTGATCAGTCACAGCATGAAGTTATGGGAAAGAGTAGTGGAAGCTAGGTTAAGAAGGGAGGTGATGATTAGATCAGCAGTATGGTTTCATGCCAGGAAAGAGCACTACAGATGCAATATTTGCTCTGAGAGTGTTGTTGGAGAAATACAGAGAAGGTCAGAAGGAGTTGCATTATGTCTTTGTGGACTTAGAGAAAGCATATGACAGGGTGCCTAGAGAGGAGTTGTGGTATTGTATGAGGAAGTCGGGAGTGGCAGAGAAGTATGTAAGAATGGTACAGAATATGTACAGGGGTAGTGTGACATTGGTGAGGACTGCTGTGGGAGTGACAGATACGTTTAAGGTGGAGGTGGGATTACATCAAGGATCAGCTCTGAGCCCTTTCTTATTTGCAGTGGTGATGGACAGGTTGACAGATGAGATTAGACAGGAGGCCCCGTGGACTATGATGTTTGCAGATGACATTGTGATATGTAGTGAGAGTAGGGACCAGGTTGAGGAGACCCTGGAGAGGTGGAGATATGCTTTAGAGAGGAGAGGAATGAAGGTCAGCAGGGCTAAAACAGAATATATGTGTGTAAATGAGTGGGAGGGTGGAGGAATGGTGAGGATGCAGGGAGTAGAGTTGGTAAAGGTGGATGAGTTTAAGTACTTGGGATCAACAGTTCAGAGTAATGGTGAGTGTGGAAGAGAGGTGAAGAAGAGAGTACAGGCAGTGTGGAATGGGTGGAGAAGAGTGTCAGGAGTGATTTGTGACAGACGGGTACCAATAAGAGTGAAAGGGAAGGTCTACAAGAGGGTAGTGAGACCAGCTATGTTATATGGGTTGGAGACAGTAACATTGTCGAAAAGACAGGAGTCAGAGCTGGATGTGGCAGAGTTAAAGATGTTAAGATTTGCACTGGGTGTGACTAGGATGGACAGGATTAGGAATCAGTATATTAGAGGGTCAGCTCAGGTTGGACAGTTTGGAGACAAAGCAAGAGAGGCGAGATTGCATTCGTTTGGACATGTGCTGAGAAGGGATGCTGGGTATATTGGGAAAAGGATGCTAAGGATGGAGCTGCCAGGTAAGAGGAAAACAGGAAGGCCTAAGATGAGGTTTATGGATGTGGTGAGAGAGGAAATGCAGGCGGTTGGTGTGAAAGAGCATGATGCAGAGGACAGGAAGAAATGGAAACAGATGATCCGCTATGGCGACCCCTAATGGGAACAGCTGAAAGAAGAAGAAGAATTTTGTTTAATGATGTATATGTATTTGGAGGCTTAAATAGATAAATGGGGGAAGTGATGTCATAATTGGGGATATACAATATATATATAAAAACTGTTCCTGAATTATGAATGTTTTATCACTGAAGAAGGTTTGATACAGAAACCGGTCTGAAAAGAAGGGAAAGGAATAAACATTGTTTGCCTCTGAGTGCTGACTTTTTCTTTTTTGTTTATCAGTTTATTAGTTTGGGCATGCCGTGCACCAGTCGTACTTGCTAGCTCTTTTGTAGGAGTTTCTAAAATAGCCTTCCAGGCCATAGTCTTAGTAACAAGCTATGAATTATTAACATATTGATGTTATGAACTATTATACGTACATATACTGTGGAATATTGTAATCACCACCTATTCAGTCCTTTTATAATTTCTTCAGCAAAGAATCCTTACAAACATGCTTCCTCTGTTCCTGCAACACATATTTAGCCAATTCATTCACTCTTTTCTGTTTCTTAATGTTATGTCTTCACATGAACTTTGAAAAACAAAAACAATTAAAAAAAAAAAAAACTACAATTAAAGAAAGTACACAAATATCTTAACTGTCTTTGTCGTCCTACCAATGCCATTAAAATTATATACATGCCTGGTCACTCCATAGCAAAAAACATTACTTTTATTTAAATTTATTTAGTTATTGAGCATTTGTTTACCATGGCATTGCACTGATCAAAAATGTCCGTTTCCAGATCCAGCCTGGTGTAAAACATTCACAAGCATCAGACAGTAAAAGTGGGTAATAAAAGAGATAAAACATGACGAATTACAATACTAGAAATACAAATGGTGGAATTCTGAAGGTTTCCATAAGGTGTAAGCATTGTGTATGTCTCACAGTAACCTTTTTTAATTATTGGACAGTTCTAACCCTTTGCCCTTTGCACAAGATATGCAGTACCATTATGGGTTGTCCCTACAGCTTTGCTATGCAG
The DNA here is from genome assembly GCF_019279795.1 of Protopterus annectens. Lineage (NCBI taxonomy): Eukaryota > Metazoa > Chordata > Ceratodontiformes > Protopteridae > Protopterus > Protopterus annectens. The sequence goes on along the minus strand of NC_056729.1, from coordinate 1,943,671,704 downwards.
TAATGAGGCTGTCCAGAGGGCAGACTATGCTAATTAGCCATGTACTTTCTCCTCAGAACTGCCCCCAAGAAAGTATCTACATGCCAAATATAGCACAGCAAGTGCCCTAACATCACAGTAATGTTTAGCCTTCAAAGTAAAGGTAAGTACTTGGGGGTTTAGTAGTAAGGCAGTGTCGGAAGGTGTGTGTGTGTGTGTGTGTGTGTGTGTGTGTGTGTGTGTGTGTGTGTGTGTGTGTGTGTGTGTGTGTGTGTATGTGTGTGTAGGTTGGGGCACATTACAGCCAAGTTTACAACAATGGACAGAAGGACCACTAGCTACAAGGTATAACTGCACTACAGCTATGGGGTAACATTGGCCACCAGGGATTACTATTTATAATACTCAGAACTTAAGGGGACTTATACAGTATAGGTATTAGGGGAGAGGAAGAACACTAGACACCAGAAATTACTATTTATATCACTCATGCCTTAATAACACTAATACAGTACAGGGATCAGTTGGTGTGGGAAACAATAGTCACCAGGGATTACTATTTAGAACACTCATACCTTAAGGGCATTTATACATTACTATGACTGGGGGAAGGGCGAAAGATTAGACACCAGAAATTAGTATTTATATCTCTTATGTCTTGATAATGCTAGCACAGTATAGTGAACAGGTGGTGGGGGTAACACAAACTATCAGGGATTATTATTTATATATCCTTGAAGGTGAACTGCCAAGGTGCCAGATCACTGTTGCTGAATAAAGAAGAAAAGGTGCTGGTGTAACTTTGCGTTTTTTGGTTTGACTTTTGCTGTTCATGTGCTTTTGATTATTATTTATAACACTTATATCTTAAGGGTAGTTATACAGTACAAGGATAAGGGTGCGTTGGATCTCCAGGAGTTCTAATACACTTTATCTTTCTACATGTATCAACTTTGAGAATGCATAAACTCAGAAAAAATAAAAAGGTAGAAATAAAACAAAAAACCATGTGTTTCATATTTATGTCCTACAACCAAAAATGAAACATGGCTTCAGCAATGCATATAGTTTTGACATAGTGGAACACCAAGTTCAGGAATCCACGAATTTTCCTGCAGTAATGTTCTAAAACTTCTTAAAATAGTACAGAACAAACTGATGTTTTTTTTTTTTTTTTTCTATTTTACTCAATAAACAGCTTGCGGTATAATTTGAAATGTGCATTTATTTTCAATGAAAATATTTTGCATCATTGTTTTATCTACCTATCTGTCTGTCTGTCTATGTCGTAATTTCATTCTTAGATTATTTTCTTTAGCCACATCTTGTTTCACTTTATGATCAATGTATCATGCAAGTCAATATTTGTCTAAAATAGGTATGATTACAGAACCAGCTGAAGATCAGACATAATCCATTTTCAAATTATCACTCTGAAAATTTATGCCATTCATTCATTCGTTCGTTCCTCCATTCATTCATTCATTCATTCATTCATTCATTCTTACTCTAATTTTTTTAGAAACTGGCTTAACCTCATTCAACTTTGCCATGTGTCTGGAGCTTGTCCCGGTAAGCAGTGATTATGTGGTATGGAACCAGTCATGCGAAATGGACCCCAAAGAATTCTTATCAGCAGGGAGTGGATGGTCATGTCAACTATTGTCAGGTATTTTGGGTAATAAAAGGAGCTTGATACCCCAGCAAAAGCAAATATTGGCACAGGGAGGACATGCACATGTAGCTGCGAAGACACGTGACTTCAGAAAATAATTACTGATCAAGTACTATGCTGCTATAACAGCACTATCTACTGGACCACAGTCCTTCTACAATTGTGGTATTATATTATTATAATTAGTTAATTTTTTAGGTGAAAGTTGAACAGAGTTACAATAGCAATGAAGAGGGCATCAGTGGCACTTTTTCAGCTTCTGGAACGTGATTCAGTGGATGTCACAAAGAAACTATTTCAAGTTGCAAGACAAAGAAAGATAAAGAAGATAGCCAGGCACCCTTCATAAGGGATGCCAGCAACAGCCTGCTCACCAGTCAAGAGGACATCAAAGGCAGAAGGAAGGAGAACTTCCAGCAGCTTCTGAATGAAGAAAACCCCACAGAAGCTGTACTGCCCCAGAAACAGCCTACGATGAGAGAAGAAGAGGAGCCCACCTTAGAAGAAGTAAGAACAGCACTAAGGAAGATGAAGTCAGGGAAAGCAGCAGGCTCAGATGAGATCACAGCAGGTATGATAAAGATGCTGGCTGAGGTAGGGGAGAAATGGCTCCTGAGGGTACTCATAGGAGTGTGGAGAAAAAGGCATATCCCAGACGAATGGAAAATAAGCATAATAGTGCCAGTGTACAAGAACAACGGGGACATCTGCAACTGTGGGCAGTAAAGAGATATCAAACTCCTGTCACAATACATAAAAGTTCTGGACAGGGTGATTGATAAATGGATAGGTAAAATAGTAGAAAGTAAGATGGGAGATGAGCAGCTCATATTCAGATCAAGATGTAGCACAACTGACCCAGTGTCTGCAGTGAGAGAGATAGTTGAGAAAAAGCTAGAGTTGCGGAAACAATCCAACTGAGTATTCTTATACTTGGAGAAAGCATATGACAAGGTCCCAAGGAAGCTGATTTGGCAAGTACTGCAGTGATTCAAAGTCACAGAAACATTACTAGGATTAGTTCAAGCTATGTACAAGGATGCAATGACTCGAGTATGAACAGTGTTCGGTCTCAGACAGGAGTTCCCAGTAGTAGTGGGTATCCACCAAAGTTCACTTCTGAGCCCAGTGTTGTTCATACTTGTGATGGACTACATTAGCAAACAGGAAGAAGGGTACAGATCAACAAAGTTTCTGTATGCAGGCTATGTGTCATTACAGACAGGTCTGAGCAAGAACTTCAGCAAAGGATAGGGGAATGGAATGCAAACCTGAAGGCATATGGGATGAAACTAAGTACAGATAATACAGTGGCAATGGCAGTAGATTGGGGAAATCAGTCTGCATGTCCTCCCCGTGGTCAAGTGACGTTTAAAGACATGCAGGTAGGTGTGTGCATGAATGGGTGTGCCTTCTTTGAAGGTTGGCCTTCAGGCTGGCAACTCGGCACTGTAAAAAAATCCAGTGCCAATTAGCAGACCGGAGTTCCGCTGTGGTGACCCTTAACCGGGAAAAACCAAAAGACATTAGTTTAGAAGAAGCTGAGAAAAGATATAGAGGGGAACATAGCGGAACAGGTTAACAGCTTCATATATTTGAGAGGGGTGGTTGATGAGAAGGAAAGTCTGAGCGAAGAGGTCAAAGCTAGAACGAGAGGGGCTGCAGCCCATTGCCACAGAATGTGTGGGGTAATGTATGACAGAAGAATGCCAAAGAAGCTGAAAGTTAAGGGGTACAGAACAGGAGTTTGACCAGTACTACTGTATGGTACAGAAACCTGGGCAGTAATGGCAGAGCAGATGATAAAACTAGTGGTAATGGGAAAGAAGTGCCTGAGAAGAGTGGTGGGATGCACACTGTGGGAAAGACGAAAAAATCAGGACAAAAAAGCAGAGGCCAAAATAGCTGCAATTGCAGAAAATGTCAAAGAAAACAGATTGAAGTGAATAGGGCACATGTACAGAAAAGCAGAAGACAATGTGGTAAAGAAGATTTGGGACAGAAGGAAGAATGTAAGAGGAAATGAGGGCATGTCCAGAATGCACTTGAAGTTGAAGAAAAGCTCTCCTTTATGTAAATAAGAAGGCTATTCCAGAGGAGGGACAGTCTCTGGAACACACAAAGTGTTTCCAGCTAGAGACCATTTTCATGTGAGACAAATGTAATATACGCTACTCTAAGGAAACCCGGGAGATTTCAACTGAATGTGTTGCCCAATCAGTTCCTGGGACTAGCACTCCATCTTTTGTGCTACCAGTAAAAGTTTATTACAGGATTTATTCTCACAAATCTATCTGGTATAACATCTAAACAGCAGGGATTTCATTATTTGTTGTCATGCTAAATACTCAAAGCAACAATTTCCTCAGTTCTCAACTTCTGATTTCCCCAATTTGCTGCTTTTGTTAACTTTGTCCTGGTAATTTTTCAGCCCTGGGAATGCCTATAACATACTTTTGCATTTGTACAAACTAGCCCATATAAATAAAACATTAAGTACAGAAAGTTACTGATTTTGATTTTTTGATGTACTTACGTTGTTATGTCTGCAGTAAATTTTATAACTCCAAAATTGAAGACCTTGATAACAGAAGGAGCATTCACCCATACCTGTACTTTGTGATATAAAGACCACTTCCCAATAATTAGCTGCAGTACATTAATCATTGAATAATACAGTGAGGTGCCACCACACACAATTCAGTGGTAGCTCAAAAGCCACATAACATCTTGCCATAATCATTAAAGATGAAACAAAGGAAGTCTTCATCTGTAATAATAGTCTGTAGACTGAATGCATGTATCACAGTGATTATCAAACTCTATACCTGAACCACCAGAAAATTCTAATTAGTTCCAAAGTATTTTCAGCATGGGTCATTCAAAAACTACAAGTTTGTCTATATGGCGAGATGAAACTTGGTTTTTGGATGACCAGTGCTAGAAATCTTTGGAACTAAGCTGAGGAGTTTTATAATAATATACCAGAAAGTCAAACTTTAATTCAAAACGCAGTCAGCTAAAAAGTACACACTATAAAATGTGTATAAGTAAACAACAGTTGATAAAAAAATAGTATTAGAAACTGATTCTCTTATTATGCCATTGAATGTATTCATGCAATTAGATGCTATGGTTGCCTCTCAGTGCCTTACCAGTAATTTCCCATCACACCTGTCCTTCAAATATGAAATTATTGTTGCTGAGTGCAATATCCAAAAACAACCCTGTTTTTCATTCACTTTGCCTGGAAAGGAAAAAGGCTGACTTCATAACATCCACTGGAACATGTCATACAAATTGCTGGATAAAAATTAGTTCACAACATATACAATAGCTTGGATAATGGACAAAACACATAGGTATCCTCTTAGATTTGTTCAAAAATATGCAATCTCATTGACCAAAGGAATATGATCAACAAATTAGGTGACATTGGGTGCAATTCAAATTTGATTTGCTAGTTCTCCAGAATTTTATTACAAAAAAGAATTAGAAGCCATATCCTTACAAAACATACTGTGCAAGTTTTGAACTGTTTAATATGGGAGTTTTTAAGGGCCTGTGCATTTTAGACCCTTACTCTTTGCTATATACACAAACGAGGTCTAGATGTATACTAAAGGAATTCAGTTCATTTCTATATAATAATACTTCGTCTTCTCTGTAATACAGACGTGTATCACTAAGTCATCTGCAAACCATATGTGAACTGCAGAAAGGCTTAAATACCAGCATAATATAAATAAGCAAGAACAGGTTTTTACATAATGAAAACAAATTAGAGTGATATACATTGATAAGCATGGGTCTATGGAAATATGCAACTAATTACTTAGGGATATTCTGATAAACAATGGTCCAGAACAGCAAGTGGGTGACGACAAGCATTTGGGGATTCTTGAGGATAAATACCTCTCCTTCTACTAACATGCCACAAAAGAGAAAGATTGTGACTTAAGTACTGTGTATCCTTACACCAGAAAATTAAAATAGAATTATACACATGCCTAACTCTAACCTGAGCTGCATCACTGCAACAGTTCAAGAATACCTGTCCAGCTTCCTACTGGATACGTTTGCTTGGATAACAGAGATGAACTTTTTGTGGCTAACATTCCTTCAGCTAGTCACCACTTTACAACACTTAAAAATAATACAATTTAATGGATTTTACAGGCTCAGTGCTATATGAAATCAGCATATATTATAGTAATTATTAAAATCTGTCCAACTGTTTTCCCTGGCACAATGCCAACCAAAAACTAAGATGCTGAAATTAAAATTTTCTTTTTGTTTCAGTGATTCATTCACAAGAAAACAGCTGGAAGTGCTGCAAGCATATTCCTCCCAGAAAAATGGAAAACTTTCCTATTTTTAAGAGCTACAAAATACACAACAAATTTTAAATATTTCGGCAACATTTTCTCAAAAATGATAGGTGCCTGTGCTGTAACAAACTATTCTAATGGAATCTTTTTTTTAGTAATTATTCTGTATGCATAACTGATAAAAAAAAATCAACACAGTTTTGCTAAACACTGTGACCAACAAACACAATCCCAAATAACTCACCAGTAACCTGTAATGTACCTCATAAGGGGCTGACTGAAATATTTTTTTTCCAGTTTACATGCCTTATTTAAAGGTACTTGCCCAAATTTTAGACCTGGCTCAGGGAGATTATGTGACAGGATTTAGAGAAAGTAGACCGGTGATGATTCCTATGATCAGTACAGCATTGCATATCCAAAAGGCATACAAAGTGACCATTGTAGTGAGTCAGATTATTAGGGTCTCTAGGCTGAGCTTTGAAGAAACAGATTTTGAAAAAAGACAACAGACTTTAAAAAAGTATATGTTTACTCAAACAGGTTACTCTGAAATAGAAGTTAAAAATAAATGTGCGGGAGATAAGGAAGCTGAAGACTGGCTTATCCAAACCCATATTATTAAGGGGATGAATGAGGAAGTAAAATAAACACTCAAGGTATAGGTAATGATGACTGAGAACAAGGCGAATCTCAATGCATAGGGATACATTTTACTGTTGACAGTTTTGCTATTAAGTGCATTTTGAAAGCATTGACAAAATTCTAGAAAGTTATGTAGCCATCTCTGTGGTTGTAGGACTGAGCAAGTCCAAGGTGCCAACTTGAACATATACATCCATCCACAACTCCCCTTTCCCATTTTACATATGAAGTCAAGTTAACCACTTCAACAGTGGCAGTCATCAACTTATAAACTATATTGCAAAAAAATGAACAGAGTAAAAGAAAGGGTTCTGCAAAAACAGGAGGGAATTTATACTTCTGTGTTTTTTTTTTCTTTTGTACTTGGAGGTTTATTGCTAATAGCTCATATTATTGCAATGAGAAAACAGGAACAAGAAAATCAGGATAAAGAACAGTTTTAACATGGATGCTGCTTATATAAGTTCATAGATTAATACTAGGCTAACTGCCCTTGGGACCCATTTTAAGCCTAGCCAATTATCCCCTGTAAGATTCAAACCCTGTATCTTGTGTTTGTAAGGAAAACACCTTAACCATTAGGCCACCCTCATAATTGCTATAACTGCATGAAACTTCAACAATGCTTTTTATCTTGGCAAAATGATTAGAAAACATTGGCAAAGGGTTAACACATATATTTGTGATAAGAGAAAGCAATACTTATAATGCAGTATACATTTTAATAAATCTGTGTTTTATGTTATGGAAATTGTGAATCCTTCCATAAGAAAAGGGGCAGGTATTGAGTTATTTCTTGATGGGAGAGATGTTTTTTTGGGGGCTTACCCCACTTGCATTCAATTCATATTATACTATTGCTGAATACACTCCTGTAATGTACTCATTCTAAATGTACTGGCTGTGTGTTATGCTCTTGTTATGTATCTACAGAATGTTTTTGTTTCTTGTTAATTGTGGAACTTTTCTCCCCGGGCCTCCACTGAAAATGGGCTCTTTGGCGCAGTGGACTAACCTGGTAAACAAATGCAAATATGAAAATAAATTATAGAGACATATATTTTTAGTGTATTGCACTATATGAAATGGAGTATTTGTGAATTTGGAGTGACTGCTGATTTGTATGACATAATCAAACTTCATTTAAACTTGGCTATATTTTAAAAATGTTGTATGTTGAAGTCCATTGGAAGAAAATGTCGAAAGAGCCAACTTAAAATTGATTGT